>NW_027361679.1:84775000-84820000 GCF_039654945.1 Dendrobates tinctorius | reverse complement strand
TGTTTCTATTAGACCATGTGCACACATTCAGTATTTAGTCAGTATTTTACCTCAGTATTTGTAGGCCAAGACCAGGAGTGGGTGATAAAATACAGAAATGGTGACGTGTTTCTATTAGACCATGTGCACACATTCAGTATTTAGTCAGTATTTTACCTCAGTATTTGTAAGCCAAGACCAGGAGTGGGTGATAAATACAGAAATGGTGACGTGTTTCTATTAGACCATGTGCACACATTCAGTATTTAGTCAGTATTTTACCTCAGTATGTGTAGGCCAAGACCAGGAGTGGGTGATAAATACAGAAATGGTGACGTGTTTCTATTAGACCATGTGCACACATTCAGTATTTGGTCAGTATTTTACCTCAGTATTTGTAGGCCAAGATCAGGAGTGGGTGATAAATACAGAAATGGTGACGGGTTTCTATTAGACCATGTGCACACATTCAGTATTTAGTCAGTATTTTACCTCAGTATTTGTAGGCCAAGACCAGGAGTGGGTGATAAATACAGAAATGGTGACGTGTTTCTATTAGACCATGTGCACACATTCAGTATTTAGTCAGTATTTTACCTCAGTATGTGTAGGCCAAGACCAGGAGTGGGTGATAAATACAGAAATGGTGACGTGTTTCTATTAGACCATGTGCACACATTCAGTATTTGGTCAGTATTTTACCTCAGTATGTGTAGGCCAAGACCAGGAGTGGGTGATAAATACAGAAATGGTGACGTGTTTCTATTAGACCATGTGCACACATTCAGTATTTGGTTGGTGTTTTACCTCAGTATGTGTAGGCCAAGACCAGGAGTGGGTGATAAATACAGAAGTGGTGACGTGTTTCTATTAGACCATGTGCACACATTCAGTATTTTACCTCAGTATTTGTAGGCCAAGACCAGGAGTGGGTGATAAATACAGAAGTGGTGACGTGTTTCTATTAGACCATGTGCACACATTCAGTATTTGGTCAGTATTTTACCTCAGTATTTGTAGGCCAAGACCAGGAGTGGGTGATAAATACAGAAGTGGTGACGTGTTTCTATTAGACCATGTGCACACATTCAGTATTTGGTCAGTATTTTACCTCAGTATGTGTAGGCCAAGACCAGGAGTGGGTGATAAATACAGAAGTGGTGACGTGTTTCTATTAGACCATGTGTACACATTCAGTATTTGGTCGGTATTTTACCTCAGTATCTGTAAGCCAAGACCAGGAGTGGGTGATAAATACAGAAGTGGTGACGTGTTTCTATTATACTTTTCCTCTGATTTTTTCACTCCTGGTTTTGGCTTACACATACTGAGGTAAAATACTGACCAAATACTGAATGTGTGAACGTGGCCTTACAGTCTGTAAAGTTTGCTTGGTCTAGAACATAGTTATGAGCGAGTATACTCGTTGCTCGGGTTTCCTCGAGTATGCTTGGGTGGTCTCCGAGTATTTTGGCGTGTCGGAGATTTAGTTTCTGATGCCGTAGCTGCATGATTTGCGGCTGCTGGACAGCCTGAATAAATGTCGGGAATGCCTGTGTGTTAGGAATTCCCACATGTATTCAGGCTGTCTAGCAGCTGCAAATAATGCAGCTACAGCATCAGAAACTATATCTCCGAGCACGCCAAAATACTCAGAGATCACCCGAGCATACTCGAGGAAACCCGAGCAACGAGCATTCTCGCTCATCATTATTAGAAACTGGTAGAGGAAAATTCACAAAAAACACCTTATGGATAGAAGATAACTAGCTGTTTGCTGGGAATTTGACCATATGGACTCCCAATGATCCTGAGATCGAGGCCCTGGAACACTGTGGCACCATTCTGAATGGGGTTGAGGTGCTCATGTATAGCTTTTACTTCAAACATTGTCTAAGGGACTGGTGGCTTGCCTATTTCTGTCAGTCCCATAGACAATGCAGCAGAGCCTGTGAATATGCATCAATTTTGGGATTGCTGGAGATCCCAGTGGTCGGACCCCATCGATGAGTAAGTTATATTTTTTACACTCCATTAAGTTTTTTTTAATTAAAATTAAAGGAATTTATTGTAATCATATAAAACACAATAATGATTTGTGTATACTGTGCAGCCAGAAACATTATCAATTGCTTTTCACAATCAGTATGTGTTATTGTATTATGACTTACCAAGAAAGTAACATTTTCAGCAGTGGAGTTATATTGTGCAGAGTTTTTTATTCCAAGGTCAGATGTGTAGATCAGGTTTGTCAGTGTAAAGTTGAGAGTGAAGTCTTCAAATACTGTGGATTCAACTGGAGGTTGGGTCACCACCACTATAGGAGGCTCAACCGCTGATAAAAGAAATAAAAAAGTGAACAAAAGCTTCAAGATTTGCTGATATGATGTGGCATATGGGGTATTCCCATCTCTAAGGTCCTATCCCAATGTGTAGTAGGTGTTATAATAATATTAGCAAATACCTCCAATTAGTACTGTAGTATAGTTTTTCTGATTTGCTATGTCTTTTTTCTTGATGTGCAGACATTGCAGGACCTAAGTTATCCATAGTTATGACCACTAGCAACTAGTTAACTAACTGTGACTATATGAGTGGTCGATGATGGAGATGGGAATACCCTTTTAAGTAATCTTTAGCTCCCTAAGTAGTGCCTGGCCATTTTGTTTTTCAGTACCAAGGTTGTCCGCATTGATTAGGCAGCATAAAGGTCCTGACAGGTCCCCTTTAATACATTAATGAGTCAGTTTTATATTTCATTAGCAGCACACTTCCTTCTAATTACTTTATTTGCATTGTTTTTGCAACCCGCATTTTATTGAGATGTAGGACACTATACAGAATATTCACAAGTCACTATTTTCTTTGCAGGAAATACTTACAAGCAGTTGGTACAATCGGCTGTTTCTCATTATATCCTACAAGGTAAAAAAAAAAGTCACCAACTGTAGAAAATGCATTAGATCTGAAAATAAATCTAAGAAGATATTGATATTGGAATTACCATTGACATAGAGGCTGTTTGGATCCAAAGTGTAGGCTCCAAGTGTGGTGACATTGCTTGTCTGGTCCTTCAACTCTTTGTAGAAAGCGACTGTATTGAATGGGCTAGATGCTGAGTAATTGCTGTACGTACAGATGGCATTAATCTTAGTGTCTTTGGAATTTGCCAACCTAGGATATGAAAAAAGGAAACAATGTAAAGATTTCTATTAAGTACTAACATTAACTCTTAGGCTGGGTTCACATTGCGTTTGTGGGCAGCATTTATCGCATCCGTTACGTAGCGGAATTAACGCTATGTAACAGATGCGATAACGCACCCATAGGCTGCAATAGACAAGCTCATCGCCAACGCATGTCATAATCGGCATGCGTTCGCGATGTGCCCGTCATTCTGTGATGGACCCTCGGACACGGTCTGCAGCGTTCGGGGGTTCTACACTGCTAGTGCAGATAAGGAAGCTGTGCTAGCGTGATCGCAAAACGCGATCACAAAATGACAGTAGCGTTAATGCAGTCCATCAACGATATGCATTGAATGGACTGCATTAACACAATGTGAACCTGGCCTTACATTTGCTGTTATACACCTCTTGTATGTAATATACATTACATTGCTCATAGATTGTGAGATACAGAACAGCGCCTGGCTCAGCCATGCACAGTCATTTCTTACCTTCCCTCCACTAGGTGGCATTTTGATTAGTCAGCCATGGAAGGCTGATAGAACGAACTGGGGTCTTCCAGGGTGAATATAAATTACTGCAGTTAAGGGGGTTTTACACTAAGCGATATCGCTAGCAATATCGCTAAAACGTCACTGGTTTTGTGACGTTATAGCGATATTGCTAGCGATATCACTATGTGTGATACTTACCAGCGACCGGCTCCCCCGCTGTCCATCGCTGATCGCGCGAGAATGTCTGGCTCCATTTCTCGTCGGGCGCTTCCTGCTGAGACTTCCTGCTGTGACGACGAGCGACGCTGGACGCGGGCGGGAGGACGCCAGGATCGCTGCGTGTGAATGGTAAGTATCGTGCGCTGCGTCGCTGCTGCATCGCTGTGAGGTCTTTCTGTATGAAAGCTCACTAGCGATCATTTAGCGATGCACCAGCGATCCTGACCGGGTGGGATCGCTGGTCGGATCGCTGGTGCATCGCTAAATGTAAAAGGGCCTTTACTCTATGTGACTCCAGATTGCCAGATCCTGACAATATCCAGAATGCAAGGACTGAAGTCATTGATCATTCAGCCTGAAAAACCCCTTTAAACTGGCCAGCACTAGATATGTTTCACATAAAAAAAAATTCTAGTGTGCAAATAGCTCGGTATGCCCTGATATTGCACACATAATGAAAGATGCAATAAATGTCAAACATATCATGGTCAAAAATGATTTATCTAGCAGAAGTCATGTGCTCTAACTTTACATATATTTATATATATTTTACATAATAACATGTACTTGAAAACAGGTGCTTTGTGACATTATGGCAGTCATCACATCATCTCTATCCTGTACTTAGTAGTGGCTGTGATGTAAAATGTATGGCGTGCATATAAAACGGAGCATTCTAAGCAATAAAGAGGTGACAACACTCAACAGAGTCCCATTGCATAATAAAACAGCTGATTGATGTGTGTATGGAGAGTCCATTTCACCACCAGTCTCATATTGGTGGTCTGTCCTAGGTCATCAATATTAAAATCCTAAAAAATCTCTATACATCCCCTTTTTTCTCCAGTGATTGATTTTCCACTCCTTCTTTCGAGCACTGACAACTTTCACTAAAATATATGTTCATATACAAGTTGTCAATTGTTATGGTCTCATAAGCCAAGTTATACTAATTAATTTCCTGCAAACTACAGATACTTGTATGTTTTGTTTCTCCTGTTCTATAACAAACCCATATGTTGTAGCGTGTCCAAAATGATAGATGAAAAATACAGCACATTCAAAAACTTTCCATAGCCTTTTTTTGCAGGAAAAATAAAATGAGACGGTCCAGAAGCCACATTACCACATTGTATATCGTATCTTAGTTCGATAAGCTAGGAAGAAGGCTGGCACCTCAAAATAGCCATAACGCGCGCATACACCAATGAAGGCTCTTGTCAAAATGCTCGAATTGCCAACAGCTATTTTGACTAACCATACCCCAACATAACAAGAACACTTGGTTTGGCCAAGAATTCACAGTTTTCAGAGAGGAGGGTGGTGTAAGCCAGGCACTTTTGACAGCAGCTTCTATGAGAGGTTGGTGGTCAGTGGCACTGAAATTGGGGCATTCAGCTGACATTTCTCTTATGGGTGCAGATTTCATAGTGCTAGTCCACAAGTTGTAGTTTACCAATAAAAATGAACATAGTTACATTTTAAAGCAAAATAGAATACGGTATGTCTTACGTGAATTGCTCCACTTTACATACAGGCGAACTGTCCTTCAGGCTAGTTTTATTTATCACCTCATACAACTACGGAAGAAAAGAAATAAAAGTTTTAAATAGAAATGCATAAGAAAAAATATATCTTATAAAGCAGGTACATATCTTTGGGTTTTTGTTCAATGGGTAAAACCATTCTTTTTGTCGGAAGAGAGTTGGTTTAAGGGAACCTGTCAGCTGATGCGTGCTGCTCTTGGACAGAGAAAAACATACTTTAAATGCTGCCGGAGATCAAACCACATGGGTGACTAGTCGGACCGATGTGAAAGGTGGCGGCTTATCACTTCACAGTCCCCTGGTACGACAGGACTGTCTGTGTGCATGTTGGGACAGACGTGTCAGTCATTGGAAGCAGGTTTGGGAAGATGTCAGGAACCCGCCTGTCCGACTAGTCACCTGTGCTACTTGGTCCCCTGCGGCATTGAAAGTATCTTTATTTATGAAATATCTAGACATACATGGGCAAAATTACACAGCCACAGTGTCTGATACATGCAGCTCTTGGGTTGGGCCACATGTATCAGCTGTCAAGTTCCCTTTAGAGGTTGCCTTGATGGAGCGGCATTCTACATGATGTGGCCTTGATATGAATTTTCTGTCAGATAAATATGTCTGATCACGCCTACCATCCTATAGTATATGTGCTGAAGAGACTCATCATAAAAAAATGAGTCATGACCCAATGTAAGTACCACTATGAATACTCCTTCTATCCTGCACCTGTACACCTAATTTACAATGACAATTTACTTACCAAAGTTATGATGGAGAGTTGAGTATTGTTGAATACTGAAGTATTTGCTGACCCCATATCTGCAGTGTACGCTAGATTAGTTACAGTGAAATTCAAGGTTAAGCTTTGGACAATATTTGTAGATGTGGTCGGTTTTGTACCTGATGTAAAAGAGAAGAAAGTGGGCCCCAGGATATACAATGAACATTTAACTGAATTCAAGTCTATTAAAATGTATTTATGTTTGACGATTCCCAAATATTCCATGTCCTTGGTGCAATGACAGGTTATTTTTATTGCTTTTTACTGTGATAAAAATCATTCAATGATACATAAACGTTGCTATTCCGTTTATTAATTCCTAAAACTTACTCTGAGATGGAGCTGGACTTGGTAACGCCTGTTCATTGTATCCTTTTTGAAGAAAAAGATGAACATTTTAGTGTCTTGGTGCATTATTCTTTATTATGTGTTTTGTTTTCAAGATATATTGACATACAGAAGTATAGTATAATATCAGAAAGAAAGAAATATTGATAATGAAATAGATGCAGAGATATAAGATAGATAGATAGATCTTCTTTAAGAGGCTCCTCTGTCCTCCACTCATTACCTGTAGTAATGGCATCTGTTTGAACTTGTTATCGGTATAAAAGACACCTGTCTACAACCTCACAGTCACATTCCAAACTCTACTATGATGAAGACTAAAGAGGTGTTGAAGGACACCAGAAACACCAGAAAGGCTGAGAAGGCTGGGAAGACTGAATCTGCAATAGGCAAGCAGCTTGGTGTGATGAAATCAACTGTGAGAGCAATAATAAGAAAATGGAAGACATACAAGTTGACGACTGATAATCTTCCTCGATCTGGGGCTCCATGCAAGATCTCACCCCGTGGGGTCAAAATGATCACAAGAACGGTGAGCAAAAATCCCAGAACCAAATGAGGGGGAACTAGTGAATAACCTGCATAGAGCTTTGAACACCATAACAAAGGCTACCATCAGTAACATACTGCGCCACCAGGGACTCAGATCCTGCAGTGCCAGACGTGTTCCCCTGCTTAAGCCATTACATGTTCGGGCCCATCTGAAGTTTGTTAGAGAGCATTTGGATTATCCAGAAGAGTATTGGGAGAATGTCATATGGTCTGATGAAACCAAAGTAGAACTGTTTTGTAGAAACAAAACTCATCGTGTTTGGAGGAGACAGAATGCTGAGTTGCATCCAAAGAGCACCATACTTACTGTGAAGCATGGGGGTGGCAACATCGTGCTTTGGGGCAGGTTCTCTGCAAAGGGACCAGGATGACTGATCCGTGTACATGAAAGAATGAATGAGGCCATGTATTATGAGTTTTTGAGTGCAAACCTCCTTACATCAGCAAGGGCATTGAAGATGAAATGTGGATGGGTCTTTCAGCACACTGCCATGGCAATGAAGGCGTGGCTTCGTAAGAAGCATATCAAGGTCCTGGAGTGGCCTAGCCAATCTCTAAATCTCTACCCCATAGAAAACCTTTGGAGGGATTTGAAAATAAGTGCTGCCCAGCGACAGGCCCAAAACATCACTGCTCTAGAGGAGATCTGCATGGAGGAATGGGCCAACATAACACCAACAGTGTGTGCCAACCTTGTGAAGACTTACAGAAAACTTTTGACCTCTGTCATTGCCAGCAAAGTATATATAACAAAATATTGAGATGAACTTTTGTTAATGACCAAATACTTATTTTCCACCATAATTTGAAAAGTAAATCTGGGCAAATCAGTCTAGGTGATTTTCTGGATTTGTTTTGTCATTTTGACTCTCATAGTTGTGATCTACCTATGATGTCAATTACAGGTCTCTCTCATCTTTTTAAGTGGGAGAACTTGCACAATTGCACACTGACTAAATACTTTTTTCCCCAATATAGGTAATAGCTAGCTAGATAGATAGATAGATAGAGTAAAGGAAATAGTTATTTGATCCCTTGCTGATTTTGTAAGTTT
Source organism: Dendrobates tinctorius (assembly GCF_039654945.1). Classification (NCBI taxonomy): domain Eukaryota; kingdom Metazoa; phylum Chordata; class Amphibia; order Anura; family Dendrobatidae; genus Dendrobates; species Dendrobates tinctorius. The sequence goes on along the minus strand of NW_027361679.1, from coordinate 84,811,841 downwards.
GCCCACTGACAAAGACATGAACAGTCTATAATTTTAAGGGTAGGTTAATTTTAACATTGAGAGATAAAATATCAAAAATAAAATCCAGAAATTCACATTGTATAAATTATATACGGTACATTTATTTGCATTTTGCAGTGAGAAATAAGCATTTGATCCCTCTGGCAAACAAGACTTAATACTTGGAGGCAAAACCCTTGTTGGCAAGAACAGCAGTTAGACTTTTTTATAGTTGATGATGAGGCTTGCGCACATGTCAGGAGGAATTATGGTCTACTCCTCTTTGCAAATCATCTCTAAATCATTAAGATTTTGAGGCTGTCGCATGGCAACTCGGAGCTTCAACTCCCTCCATAAGTTTTCTATGGGATTAAGGAGACTGGCTAGGCCACTCAATGACCTTAATATGTTTCTTTTTGAGACACTCCTTTTGTTGCCTTGGCTGTATGTTTTGGGTCATTGTCTTGCTTGAAGAACCAGCTATGACCCATTTTTAATCTCCTGGCAGAGGGAAGGAGGTTGTCACTCAGGATTTTATGGTACATGGCTCCATACATTCTCCCATTGATGCAGTAAAGTAGTCCTGTGCCCTTAGCAGCCCAAAACATGTTTCCACCTCCATGATTGGCAGTGGGGATGGTGTACTTTGGGTCATAGGCAGCATTTCTCTTCCTCCAAACACGGCAAGTTGAGTTAGTGCCAGAGCTCAATTTTTGTCTCATCTGACCACAGCACCTTCTCCCAATCACTCACAGAATGATCCAGGTGTTCATTGGCAAACTTCATACGGGCCTGCACATGTGCCTTCTTGAGCAGGGGGACCTTGCGGGCACTGCAGGATTTTAAACCTTTACGGCGTAATGTGTTTCCAATGGTTTTCTTGATGACGGTGGTCCCAGCTGCCCTGAGATAACAAGTTCCCCCATGTAGTTTTAGGATAATCTCTCACCTTCATCATGATCAAATATATCCCACAAGGTGAGCTTTTGCATGGTGCCCCAGATCGATGTCAATAGACATTCATTTCGTATTTCTTCCATTTTCTTACTATTGCACCAACAGTTGTCTCCTTCTCACCCAGAGTCTTACTTATGGTTTTGTAGCCTATTCCAGCTTTGTGCAGGTCTATGATCCTGTCCCTGGCATCCTTAAAAAGCTCTTTATGCTTGCCCATGTTGTAGAGGTTAGAGTCTGACTGATTAATTGAGTCTGTGGACAGGAGTCTTTTATAAAGGTGACTATGTAAGACAGATGTCTTTCATACAGGTAACGAGTTGTTTGAGAGTGTCTAACTGGTCTGTAAGAGCCAGAACTCTTAATGGTTGGTAGGGATGCAAATAAATTTATATAATTTATACAATGTGATTTTCTGGATTTTATTTTTGATATTCTATCTCTCAATGTTAAAATTAACCTACCCTTAAAATTATAGACTATTCATGTTTTTGTCAGTGGGCAAACTTACAAAATCAGCAAGGGATCAAATAATGATTTCCTTCACTGTAGGTAGATAGATAGATAGATAGATAGATAGATAGATAGATAGATAGATAGATAGGTAGATACTGTAGATAGATACTATAGATAGGTGATAGATAGACAGACAGACAGACAGATAGATAGATAGATAGATAGATAGATAGATAGATAGATAGATAGATAGATAGATAGATAGATGGTACCATTGACATAAAGGCTATTTGGGTCCAGTGTGTAGACTCCCAACTTTGTGATGTTAGATGTCTGATTTTTCAGTTCCTTGTAGAAATTTATTGTATCAAAAACAGGAGTAGTCTTGCTGGTATAGTTGCAGATGGCATCGACTTTGGTGTTATTATCACTGTTTGTCAAACTGTGGATCAGAAATAAGGCATTTACTCTTTACTGATACTTGTAGTTGTTATAGCGATAGTTTTATACCCTGTAAAAGTGATAAAAGACAGTTCTACTATATTTGTTTGCATATAAAATATGTGTTATTAATTAACTAAACACATTCTTTCATCAATGAAAAAAATACAAAAACACGCAAAGATGACAATGCAGTGTTAGCTATAGAACAATTTACCGGCGAGTGGTGGTCTTCCATACAATATACAAAGTATAAACATATTTTAAAGAACAGATATCATACTATTATATATTGCCTAAAAGCGGCGGCTTTTCCAATAAATTAATGAATCATACAAAGAAAAAGGAAAACCATATGCCATAAAAACAATAGAATTTTATTATAAATAGAGATTATAAAAAGCATTGAAATACAATGCAATCTTATATGGAGGCAATAAATGCAAAAGAACAATGGCCTATACAACAGGTACTTTATCTCAAGGGATTGTGCGTGAATCCCTTGAGATAAAGCTTCACCGCGAAACGCGCGTCAGGGGTGCCTTGGCCACTTAGGTACAGTATTTGCCTAGCATCAGCGGCCATTAACTCTTTCCTCTCTCTTTTCCTGCTTTTTGGCTTTTACATATCACTTGTGAGCAGCTTTGTTTAGGCTTTAATGATTGCACTATGCCTCCTTTCTTAGCCTGTTTTGCTTGCTGCATCTAACTTAGGATTTAGTATTTACCCACATTAGTGATTGAGGATTTTATTTCATGGCCGTATGCCATCATTTATGTAGGCATCTTTAAACTCTGGTTTATACTTTTGATACATTTTACTTACTTTTTGTATGATGAATACCCTGAACAGTGTGTATATATATTAATGCCACTTTATGAGTATGGCTTCTGTGGGCTTTAAATGTTAATAGTATTTGATATAGTCCTCTTTACCTTCATATTTTGGGAATCATTTCCCTGGAAGCCTTTTTAGCTCCATATGGACTGTTGAATTACATATGTACGCAAAATTTATTGTACCTGTTGTATAGGCCGTTGTTCTTTTGCATTTATTGCCTCCATATAAGATTGCATTGTATTTCAATGCTTTTTATAATCTATTTATAATAAAATTCTATTGTTTTTATGGCATATGGTTTTCCTTTTTCTTTGTATGATTCATATTTTAAAGAACATAAAGCTCTGATTTACAAAAACGTATAAAGAGGGTTTGTCACCAGGTATAAAGCGTCCAGTTTCTGCTCTTATGTGGTGTTCTCACTGCTCCCCTTAGTATTCCTTATCTAGTTTATTTTAAATCCACCATACACCACTCTACTCTCAAGATCACATCTCACTACCTGTGCACTTGACCCTATCCTATCCTACTTTATCCCAAACCTCACACCACAGTCTTCATCCCAACCCTAACCCACCTCTTCAACCTGTCACTAACAACTGGTGTATTCCCCTCAAGCTTTAAACATGCTTCAATCACACCTATCCTCAAAAAGCCCTCTCTTGACCCATCCTCTGTATCTAACTATCGCCCAATATCACTTCTCCCCTATGACTCAAAACTACTGGAACAACACGTCCATCTTGAACTGTCCTCCCAGCTCTCTTCTTGCTCCCTCCTTGACCGATTACAATCTGGCTTCCAGCCACACCACTCCACTGAAACTGCCCTAACTAAGGTCACCAATGTCCTACTAGTCGCCAAGGCCAAGCGACACTACTCTGTCCTCCTCCTCCTGGACCTGTCCTCTGCCTTTGACACAGTGGACCATCCCCTATTACTACAGACACTCTCATCTCTTGGTATCACAAACTTGGCCCTATCTTGGATTGCGTCATACCTAACAGACTGGACATTCAGCGTCTCCCACTCGCACACCACCTCCTCACCGCGCCCCTTATCCATCGGAGTCCCGCACGGTTCAGTCCTAGGGACCCTGCTCTTCTCCATTTACACCGTCAGCCTCGGACAGCTCATAGAATCTCACGGCTTTCAGTATCACCTCTATGCTGATGACACACAGATCTACATCTCTGGACCAGATATCACCTCCCTACTAAACAGAATCCCTCAATGTCTGTCTGCTATTTCATCCTTCTCTGCTAGATTTCTAAAACTTAATACGGACAAAACAGAATTAATCATCTTTCCCCCATCTCACGTGACCCCCCAATGGACCTATCCATTAAAGTAAATGGCTGCCCACTCTTTCCAGTCCCACAAGCTCGCTGCCTCGGGGTTATCCTTGACAATGATCTCTCTTTCAAACCACATATCCAAGCCCTTTCCACTTCCTGCCGACTTCAACTCAAAAATATTTCACGGATCCGTACATTCCTCAACCAAGAATCTGCAAAAATCCTAGTCCATGCCCTCATCATCTCCCACCTTGACTACTGCAACCTCCTGCTCTGTGGCCTCCCCTGTAACACTCACATCCCTCCAATCTATTCTAAACTCTGCTGCCCGACTAATCCACCTGTCCCCCAGCTATTCCCTGGACTCTCCCCTCTGTCAATCCCTGCACTGGCTTCCCATTACCCAAAGACTCCAGTTCAAAACCCTAACCATGACATACAAAGCCATCCACAACCTGAGTCCTCCGTACATCTGTGACCTCGTCTCCCGATACTTACCTGCACGAAACCTCCGATCCTCACAAGATCTCCTTCTGCACTCCCCTCTTATCTCCTCTTCCCACAATTGCATACAAGACTTCTCCCGCGCATCCCCCCTACTCTGGAACTCTTTACCACAACATATCAGACTCTCTCCTACCATGGAAACCTTCAAAAAGAACCTGAAGACCTACCTCTTCTGACAAGCCTGCAACCTGCAGTAACCACAGATCCACCAAACTGCTTTACGACCAGCTCTACCCTTGCCTACTGTATCCTCACCCATCCCTTGTAGATTGTGAGCCCTCGCGGGCAGGGTCCTCTCTCATGCTGTACCAGTCGTGACTTGTATTGTTTAAGATTACTGTACTTGTATGTATTATGTATACCCCTTCTCACATGTAAAGCGCCATGGAATAAATGGCGCTATAATAATAAATAATTATAATAATAATAATACAGTTACAGACTTTTGGGCCTTTTATTTAGTGCTAGTTTTTATGCGCTTTTTCAAGAGGGTGTGGCTAACAGGATTCTCTGGGCGAAGTCTGTGATCATTGCCTCCTTGTTAAAAACCATAACATTTTACAATAATTAGAAGACCCATAGCTCTGGCACTGTATGGTGGCTTTGAAAATAAAATAATGGAATACCCAGGAGAGCATTGGGAGTAAAATAAGAGCAGAAACTGAACACTTTTTACTGGTGATAGGTCTTCGTTAAGGGTGTATATATGTATGTGTGTGTGAAACCTTCAAGCATTCATGGTCAAGCAGGAAAATATGGCATGTTGCCTCTTGCTGGCTTTGGAAGACAAAAAATTACAAAAAAAGTTGCCTAAAATGTACAGTATTCCTTACTTTATTATCTGGCATGAAGGTAAAGAAGACCCCAGACTGGTGTTTTTCATTACCGCTTGTAACTAAAAGGAAGAGAAAAATACCTTGAATTTGATGAATACTCTAAATGATCTTCACTTATGGGAAATAGATCTAAATACTCACTTGACTAGTTATATTAAGACGTATGATAAGGAAGTTCCCAGAATTGGGGTTCCCAAAGTCCTCCTGATATTTCAGATTGGTCAGGGTGAAATTCACAGTGATGATAGAATTTGGTGGAGAGGTCGTAACAGGGGGGAGGGTGGAGGCCACAGTAGCTGTAAAAGAAATACAAAGATCACACATGTAAGCACTTTAATAGCAATGTTACTTAGATTAGTAGTTTTCAGTCTCTCATGGTTAATGTAAGTTTACTTACTCAGAGATAATGTTGGCTCATTATAACCTGAAATAAAAAGCAATTATAAATATTGGGGCATGGCTTTTTCCAATATAGGTATAGTGTGTGAGCTAAGTTAATCCATTATTACCATCAATATATAGACTGGTGCTATCCAGTGGGTATTTGTCCAGCTTCATGATGCCACCTGTGAGTTTACTGAATTCCTTGTACACAACTGTCCTGTCGAAAGCTTTGCCTACTGTGTTGTTAATGTATGAACACACCACGTTGATACTGAGAGAATTGGGAATCTTTCCAATCCTGCAAGCATAGATACATCACAGATATATTGCTTAGGAAAAAAATAGTCCTATTATTATATATAGCTCATGTAAAATGCGTTCAGATGTAGTACATAGTATATCGTCTTTCCTGACTAAATCGATAACACATCAACGTGGTTTCAATCTTTCCCTGTTGACCTGCCTAAGGACTAGGGACAGGAACATGTACTATAGCATATAGACAATACTTTGCACTTGCTTAACAGCTGTACCTTTATCTCACATAGAGTAGTCGCACAAACGGTGATGGCCCTAGCTGGCAAAATTCGCAACTTACAAGAGCCTCTCTTGGCCATCAAAACTTAAAGAGAACCTGTTACTAGACTCATGCTGCCTGATCTTGTAAGGGGTTATAATTTTGATATCTGCCTTTAACCCCTTTAATGTTTCGTGACTATATATATATGCAGGATCTTAATATTGATGCATAGTCTTTGTTGCTAAGTGTACATTTGTAAAGTACTGTCCGTTGCCACTGCATTGGATTTATAGGGAAAGTGAGTTACCCCGGGTCAGCCACTAGATGGGGGTATAATGCTAAAGGGGAGTATTACCTCAGATTGGCCACTAGATGGGGGCATAGAGACCATAGTTATAGTAGGCATAAGGGAACCAGTGTATAGATAGTTAAACATAGGAGGGGCACGGTGGGATAAGTTAGGAAGGACTTCCTGATAGGAGTCATTTGAGGGTGCCCATTAGCTCAGGAGGGCTGGCTAGCCCTGGGCAACACCATGTCATGCAACGTTCAGCTCAAGTCAAAGGCCCAGCATATAGTATCCGTGACCAGGATTGTTACAGAGGGATCTACAGCAGCAGTACTGGTAGCGCAGTATAAGTGGGTCTGCAGTTGTTAGTGAAGACTAAGCAGTACGGGCACATCACTTAACATGTGGCAGCTTTTCTTGTGGGCTGATGCCCTCAAAGCCGGGGCAAAACGGCTGCGGGAACACCCGACAGGTGTGTGGCTGGGCACTGACGATGCTGTGGGACCTTTCGGCAGAAGCGGGCTTAGTGACAGAGAGAGAAGGAAAGGGACAGAAGAGAAGTTGTATGTTGTAGACCCTGATGATGATGATGCTGGAAAAAATATGGATATGCTGTGTAACTGTCTACTTCAAAATCCATATTTCAAAGTACATATTTCTAAGTACTCTGAATTAGACTGGAATTGACTGTAGGGTAACGGACTATAACACCACAACAATGTTTCACCTTCTTTTTACTATCACCCCCATACTACTCTATTTCTCTCTAACTCCTGCAATCCCTCCACCCAGTAAGGAACTAGTCATTTCCCCCTCTATCCTTCCCAGCCATCTCACCTCTTCGTCACTCACAACTGTTCCTCCACATACAATCCTTTGTAGGCCACATCATGTCCTATCCTGCTCCCACCTTCTAATGCTCTGTCTACTACTCCTCATTGCTGGCGATTAGTGTTGAGCATTCCAATACTGCAATATCGGGTATCGGCCGATATTCGCGGTATCGGAATTCCGGAATTCCGATACTGAGTTTCCGATACTTTTAGTATATCGAATACCGGAATCGGAAGTTCCCATAATGCAATGAGCCAGTTTGATTTTATTCAGCCAATGAGGATCCTAAGAAGTGTGGGCACATCCTGTTAGAGCATGTTAGGCATGTAACTACTGGCATGACTGTGATTGGCTGCTGAAATGATGTCATGATGCACTATAAAAGCCGCCGCCATTTTGGGTTCACTCTGCTGTGAATTCAGTTAGGGATAGGATGCTGCTGTTCTGAGGGACAGTGTGACCTAGCGATTTCTCTATTTTTTACTTTACCCAGGCTACTTTATCAACCGCTGTAGCTTTCTTTTGCCTTGCAGCGCTGTTCACGGCTGTCTGCGAGGTCTCTGTGTGTGAGTGCAGCTCACGCTGTAGTGTGTTCTGCAGCTACCTCCGGTTGTAGTCCGCTCAGCATGTGTCACTGCCTCAAACATTGTCCTTTTTTGCAATAGTGCTGCTCATTTTTCCAGATTTCTCCTATTAGTGTGGTTCCATTCGTATCCAGCTAGAATATTTGCAAACACTATATAGGAGTAGATAGAGGAGCCTTTCTGCTGGCTTGTGCCCTGCAGCCCCAGCCAGATTAGTATTAGCCTATTTTTTGGAGCCTCATCTATTGCATTGTAGGTTACATTCCTGCATTGTAAAAGCTACAAAAAGTTTGTGATACTATCGGTTTTACATCTTTGGGCACATCCAGTGTCTTTTTGTGAAAAAAAAAAGTTAATCATGTTCAGAACATGATTAAGACCTGAGGCGTCGAAACGCGTTGTTCTGTAGTCATCCGACAGATATGCTGTACCTGCTGGAATTTTAATATGCAATGGCACAATAAAATGGATTTTTAATTTTCCATTCCTGGCGCTGGAACTTCTTTTTTCTTTCCCATTAGGAGCATGCCTCATCCAAAACCCAAAACGGGCGCTCCCAAGACTTGCAGTGCCTGGTCCTTTTTTGACACAGTGGCAGATGACATTTGCTTTGTCAAATGCAAGCTGTGTAATCAGAAAGTGAAAAGAGGGAAAGTGTCAGCAACTTCAATACCACAAATATGTGGAAACATGTGCGGACCAAGCACGTGGTGGAGTTACAAAGACACACTGAAGACCTAGGCCAACCTACAGCGCCACCTACCACCTCTTCAGCTCGTGTTGTAGCCTCTTCCTCCAGCTCACACACCTTCTGGTTCGGCTTCCTCACAGGATCGCCATGGAAGAACCTCTGGCACCGTTGTACAGAGACACAGTGTCATTCCACCCACAGCACCACATTCCCTGACATCCTCACACTCCCAGGCCAGTCTACAGCCATCGGTAGCACAGGCATGGGAGAAAAGGTGCCCATACTCGGCAAACCACCCCCGAGCACAGGCTCTGAATGCTGGCATTACAAAACTACTGTCCCTTGAAATGCTCTCATTCAGGCTGGTGGAGATTGACACCTTCCGTAACTTCGTGGCATTGGCAGTCCCACAATACAACGTGCCCAGCAGCTTTTATTTCAGCAGGCAAGCCGTCCCTGCCCTGCAAAAGCATGTGGAGGGAAAAATTAAACATGCGCTACTAAACGCTGTCAGTAGCAAGATCCATCTGACCACCGATGCGTGGACCAGTAACCATGGACAGGGACGATATCGTTCCCTCACTGCCCATTGGGTAAATGTTGTGGAGCCGGGTACAGATCTTGAGAGTGGCGCTGTACGTGTTCTGCCAACTCCAAGGATTGCAGGAATCCAGTCTGTACACATTGACTCCTCCTCATACTCCAGTTCCTCAGAATCAGCGCTGCAGGAGCCATCACAGTCTACCTCCACATGGACCCGTGAACTCTTACCTGTTACGACCGATATGAGCGCAGCCGTGGCCAAAAGTCAACAGGCCGTATTGAAATTAATTTCTTTGGGGAATTGAAGCCACACAGCGCAGGAGCTCTGGAATGCCATCAAGCAGGAGAGTGACGTGTGGTTTGTGCCAGCGAATCTCCAGCCAGGCATGGTAGTGTGTGACAATGGCCGAAATCTGGTGGCAGCTCTGGGCCTAGGCAACCTCACTCACATCCCATGTCTTGCACATGTGCTCAACTTGGTCGTGCAGAGTTTTTTGAGGGACTATCCGGATCTTGATGCACTGCTGCACAAGGTCCGCATAGAGTGCGCTCACTTGCGGCATTCCAGCATGGCAAGATCGCGCATTGCAGCTCTGCAGCGCCGATTCCGCTTTCCGGAACATCACATCATATGTGAGCTACCCACCAAGTGGAATTCAACGTTACATGTGTTGGAGAGGTTGTGTGAGCAGCAGGCAGCAGTAATGGAGTACCAGCTGCACCAGGTGCACACAAGTCGCACTGTGCGCCGTTCACACTTCACCACCACTGAGTGGGCCTCTATGAAGGACATCTGCCACGTTTTGCATGCCTTCGATGATTCCACGCGGATGGCGAATGCAAATGATGCACTAGTCAGCATGACTATCCCCCTTATCTGCCTGCTTGAAAAAACACTGTAAGCACTAAGGGAGGAGGTTGTGGAAGAGGTGGAGGATGAGAAGTCACAAATGCCATCTGCTTCTGGACAGTCTGCGCAACATGGTTCCTCACAAAGGCCTAGGCAGGGGACACTTTGTGAGGATGAGGAGGAGTCAATGGAGGAGGAAGACATCTGTCCAGAGGAGGAAGGTGTTATGGTCGGCGGAACACGCTAAATAAAAATATAAATAAAGTGTGTTCGCCGCCCGGGGTCCACCGTGCGGCAGATGTAGAAACCGCTTCTAAAGAGGAAGAGCACAAGGACGGTAATGTGCACAGGGTTAAACTGCACCTGGTGCACAAAAGCAAGCTCTGTTGTACTCACAGTGCTGCAAGCAGGCCCGGATTGGCAATATAACCAACCGGGCATTTTCCCGCTGGGCCGCTGTCACGTGGGCCGCGGGCGGCAGCGCCCGATCATCTGGCCGCTTGCCAGCTGCTGCGGCCACTGTTGCTCCTGCCGCCGGCCCTCTGCGGGCATGGCGGTGATAGTTTCAAGTTCCTCCCGCACTGCAGGGAGATAAGCTTCCACGCCTCCCCCCACGCACCCCATCCTCGCACCCCATCCTCGCCGCAGCATGAGACCTCCTCCTCCCCGCCCCCGCAGCCACTCACAGCGTCGCACTCGCTTGCCTGCTCGCTCTGTTCGCAGGACCTGTGATGAGGTCACAGGAGGGGAGGAGTCAGGAGGTCACATGATCAGGAGCCTTTGTCCAGACCCCCGTTCATGTCACCCCTGACTCCGCCCCTCATGTGACCTCATCACAGGTCCTGTGCGCTCAGCCTTGCCTCTACTGTCTGCAAGACTCTGCTTTGCTGTTGTCATGGTGCTGGTTGAGGTAAGTATGTGTGGGGTCAGGATTTACAGTGTGGATGTAGCAGAGCTGTGTGTGTATGAGGTGTACGGAGCGGAGCCGCGCGTGTACGAGGTGTACGGAGAGGAGCCGCGCGTGTACGAGGTGTACGGAGAGGAGCCGCGCGTGTACGAGGTGTACGGAGCGGAGCCGTGTGTACGTGGTGTACGGTGCGGAGCCGTGTGTACGAGGTGTATGGAGCGGAGCCGTGTGTGTACGAGGTGTACGGAGCGGACCCGCAGGTGTACGAGGTGTACGGAGCGGAGCCGCGCGTGTACGAGGTGTACGGAGAGGAGCCGCGCGTGTACGAGGTGTACGGAGAGGAGCCGCGCGTGTACGAGGTGTACGGAGCGGAGCCGTGTGTACGTGGTGTACGGTGCGGAGCCGTGTGTACGAGGTGTACGGTGCGGAGCCGTGTGTAAGTGGTGTACGGTGCGGAGCCGTGTGTACGAGGTGTACGGAGCGGAGCCGCGTGTGTACGAGGAGTACGGAGAAGAGCCGTGTGTGTACGAGGTGTACGGAGCGGAGCCGTGTGTGTATGAGGTGTACGGTGCGGAGCCGTGTGTACGTGGTGTACGAGCGGAGCCGTGTGTACGAGGTGTACGGAGCGGAGCCATGTGTGTACGAGGTGTACGGAGAGGAGCCGTGTGTATGAGGTGTACGAGCGGAGCCGTGTGTACGAGGTGTACGGAGCGGAGCCGCGTGTGTACGAGGTGTACGGAGAGGAGCCGCGCGTGTACGAGATGTACGGAGAGGAGCCGCGCATGTACGAGGTGTACGGAGAGGAGCCGCGCATGTACGAGGTGTACGGAGAGGAGCCGCGCATGTACGAGGTGTACGGAGAGGAGCCGCGTGTGTACGAGGTGTACGGAGCGGAGCCGTGTGTATGGCGTGTGCGGAGCCGTGTGTACGAGGTGTACGGAGAGGAGCCGTGTGTGTACGAGGTGTACGGAGAGGAGCCGTGTGTACGAGGTGTACGGAGAGGAGCCGTGTGTGTACGAGGTGTACGGAGCGGAGCCGTGTGTACGAGGTGTACGGAGAGGAGCCGCGCATGTACGAGGTGTACGGAGAGGAGCCGCGTGTGTACGAGGTGTACGGAGCGGAGCCGTGTGTATGGCGTGTGCGGAGCCGTGTGTACGAGGTGTACGGAGAGGAGCCGTGTGTGTACGAGGTGTACGGAGAGGAGCCGTGTGTGTACGAGGTGTACGGAGTGGAGCCGTGTGTGTATGGAGTGGAGACATATGTGTACGGGATGTACGGAGCGGAGCCAAGTGTGTACAAAGCATACAAAGCGTGCTTTTCCCACGGACACAGGAGTACACGGCGGAGCCCCGAGGAGCATTTTAAAACACACACATGACATTCCACCTGAAGTGATATGCTGGAAGCTGACCGGAAATGAGATAATTTCTTGAGGAGATTGTGACGGAACCAGGAATGCTTCAGATCCATCACCGTGTCCTCCTCCGACAGCGCAGACAGCAGGATCGCCTTGGAATCGGGGATGCCGGCCATGTGAGCGGATCATGATAGGTCCTGCACCGGGATGCTCAGGTGGGCACTACAATGGGAGCCGGGCTGCTATAGTATCTTTGTAGAATCTTTCTTTATTTCTTTCTCTCTTTTTCTTTCTTTCTCTGTTCTTTCATTCTCTGTTCTGTCTTTCCCTCATTTTCTTTCTCTCTCTGTTCTTTCTTTCTCTCTCTGTTCTTTCTTCCCCTCTTTCTTTCTTTTTCTTTCCTCTCTTTCTCTCTGTTCTTTCTTTCTTTTCTTTACTTCTTTCTTTCTCTCTCTGTTCTTTCTCTGTCTCTCTCTATTCTTTCTTTCCCCTCTTTCTTTCTCTCTCTGTTCTTTCTCTGTCTCTCACTGTTCTTTCTTTCTTTCCCCTTTCTTTCTCGCTCTCTCTGTTTTCTTTTTTCTCTCTCTCTCTGTTTTCTCTCTTCCTTAGTGCCAGTCAGTGTGCCCATAATGCCAGCCACTGTGCCGTCAGTACCAGTCAGTGTGATCAGCAGTGCTAAATGGGTGCGATTAGGTGTGGACATGGGTGTGACTAGTTGTGAAATGGGTGTGGCTGGGCGTGGCCAATATTTGCAGCGGCGCGCGCGGCGCGCCGCAGTCTTTGTCCATCTTTCCCTTCTTCAAAAGTTTGGAGGTATGATAGGGGCGGCTATGACCAGGGGGTCTGGTTGCCCAATGGATAGCAGTTCTGCCAGGAATTCTGTCACCGTGCGTACAAAAGGGGACAGAGATTTGGGAGGAGTACTGTACCTAAAAGCAATAAATAGGACTGAGCTGAAATACTGGGCACAGCTCTGACTACATGTTATATAGTCGTGTTAATCTCCTCTCACTTCTTGTAAACTACAAGTGTACAAAGATATTATATAGTCACCATGTGACTAGTGGGCCTGTGTAACTTCAAATGCCAGGGCTGAATTTTAGTCCCAGTCCGGCCCTGACTGCAAGCATAAACATATGTAAAGTAACGCTGAAGCAGTCTGTTTCACAAACAGAGCTGCAAGCAAAACACATATACAAAAACGCTGAGTCTGTTTTAACTTCACAGAAGCTCAGCGTGACAGACGTGGTATAGGGTCACAGGAGTCGCCAAGAGTGACAGGCCTGACTCCGTCTAGACCTACTGATAAACGTCTGATGCAGTGGCGTTGCAACCGCGAACACACACTTGGCTGCAACTGCAGCGCGGCAGGAACAGAGTCGCTGGAAAAAGCGCTGCAAAGACGCTGGTGCAATGCAGGGCGCATGCTGCTGCAACAGGTGAGGCTTGAGCGCCTTGAGGGAAGGGGTTTCTTAATGAGTCAGTCACCAGTCCAAGCATCCATCACCATACATGCACCAGCAGTATGAAAATAATAGCGCATGGCGGAACAGCCATGCGCACTTTTTATAGCGTACGTTACCTTCCGGAAATCTCCAGAGCCCAGAGCAGAACCAATGAAATTAGGAGCAGGACCTGAGCACCTGACTCCTGAACTCCAATGAGAGCTCGTCCCGTGAGCATGCTCAGAAGCTGGGAAAAAGGACTTAGCCTCTGGAGATAAATGTCAGAATCTGGGTTGCTGCATAGGCATAGAAGGACCCAGATTCCTAACATTACCCCCCTCCTAGGGCCCCCTCCTCCCTGAAACCTCCGATCCATCAGCCTGTGCCCGACAGTGGTACAAACCTCAGACTCGTCAAAAGGCGAGCCTGATGTCCCGGCAGGTGAAACCGAAAACCGGGACACGTGGACGGTATCAGCGGAGGCCAGGTCGCCAGGTCTCAAGAGGGACACCCGGGAGACAATGGGAGCCGGAGTTTTAGGAAGGCGCCGCCGTGTATCGGCGGGTGTAGCCACACTCCGTTCGGGAAGGCTGTCCCGAGCACATAGGGTGCATGCCCGAATGAACTTTTTACATCCCGAGCCCTGTCCGTCACCAATACGAACCGGCCAGTGACTTCGTGGTCTGCATATAGCCATGATGGCTGTCCGCATTTGGCGTGTGTGCCCACGCGAGAACTTTAGGCCGCTGGTGAAGAGGAACAAAAGTCTCGCCTGCCGACTCACAGTCAGACCATTGCGGGACGCTGTCTTCCTGGGAAGCAGCGAGTGGATTGTGACAACCGCATATGGACTCTTGAGCCGGACATGTCTCAGAAATGGCGCGAGACACCTCCATGGGCTCGGGAGGTAGAACCTCTGGCTCGGGCAGGTCCAGGGGCTCAAAAAATTTGGGAGCCGGAGTACCTCTCCATACCACACTCCGAAAAGCGGAGGTCGATACGGGAGGAGATGGAGATTAGCTCCTCCAGAGTGGTAGGGATCTCTCTAGTAGAGAGAGCATCCTTCACGTGCTCTGCTAATCCTCTCCAAAAAACTGGGATCAGTGCCTTGTCAGACCACTCTAACTCAAACGCCAGTGTCCGAAAACGGACGGCGTATTGGCTGACTGAGAGTGATCCCTGAGACAAGGCGAGCAGTTGGAGAGAGGTATTGTGTGTCACCCGTGGACCGAGAAACACCTGCTTGATAGCTGTTAGCAGATTAGCCGCGGTCTGAACATCCGGATTACCACGCTCCCATAGCGGCATAGCCCATTCCAGCGCCTTGCCCGACAGTAGGGATATAATAAAGGCCACCTTGGCCCGCTCTGTAGGGAATTGCGCAGCCAGCAGCTCCAGATGGATTGAGCACTGGCTGCTAAAACCCCTGCAGGAGGGGCCATCCCCAGAATATTTTTCGGGCAACGGGAGGCGGGTAACTGTCAGCGCAAGGGCGGACATGGACATACGCACTGCAACAGTTGCTGCTGGTCTGCCATCTTTAGCCAGACCCGGGCGCTAGTATTGTGTTATGGTCGGCGGAACACGCTAAATATAAATATAAATAAAACGTGTTCGCCGCCCGGGTCCACCGTCCGGCAGATGTAGAAACCGCTGCTAAAGAGGCAGAGCACAAGGACGGTAATGTGCACAGGGTTAAACTGCACCTGGTGCACAAAAGCAAACTCTGTTGTACTCACAGTGCTGCAAGCATGAACATATGTAAAGTAACGCTGAAGCAGTCTGTTTCACACACAGAGCTGCAAGTAAAACACATATACAAAAACGCTGAGTCTGTTTTACCTTCACAGAAGCTCAGCGTGACAGACGTGGTATAGGATCACAGGAGTCGCCAAGAGTGACAGGCCTGACTCCGTCTAGACCTACCGATAAACGTCTGACGCAGTGGCGTTGCAACCGCGAACGCACACTGGGCTGCAGCGCGGCAGGAACAGAGCCGCTGGAAAAAGCGCTGCAAAGACGCTGGCGCAATGCATGGCGCAGGCTGCTGCAACAGGTGAGGCTTGAGCGCGCTGGTGCTAGCGCTGCTTGAGACTGAATCCCACACACACTCACAGATGTATTATCAGAGGGAAGGGGTTTCTTAATGAGTCAATCACCAGTCCAAGCATCCATCACCATACACACAGCAGCAGTATGAAAATACTAGCGCATGGCGGAACAGCCATGCGCACTTTTTATAGCGTACGTTACCTTCCAGAAATCTCCAGAGCCCAGAGCAGAACCAATGAAATCAGGAGCAGGACCTGAGCACCTGACTCCTGAACTCCAATGAGAGCTCGTCCCGTGAGTATGCTCAGAAGCTGGGAAAAAGGACTTAGCCTCTGGAGATAAATGTGAGAATCTGGGTTCCTGAATAGGCATAGAAGGACCCAGATTCCTAACAGGAGGTACACAATGCTCTAGTAGTCAGTATGTAGAGCGAGGGTGGGGTGATGTAGAGCAGGCAGAGATGATGCCTCATGCAGGGGACAGCGTTTCTTGGCCAGTTGGCAGTCTGCAGCACATGGTTGATTTCATGCTGCAGTGCCTAAGAAACGACCGCCGCATTGCCAACATTTTCAACACGGCTGATTATTGGGTGTACACCCTCCTAGATCCTCGCTACCGGAACAACTTACAAAGCCTCATAACACTGTTGAACCGGGAGCGTAAAATGCGGGAGTACCAAGACACACTGGTGCATTCCATCATGTTCTCCATTCTCCATTCCACCCAAGAGCAGTGCTGCTAGTGCTTTACAAAGCAGCTCAGTGCGTTGAGGCAGTGGAGGAAGCTCTGCACAAAGAGAGAGCAGAAACAGCGCCTCAGCACAAGGCAAGACCAGTATGGCCCAAATGTGGCAAAGTTTTGTGTCCCCGCCACAAATGTCTACACCATCACAGACGGCTCCAGTCAGCAGGAGGCAACGTTTCCATCAGATGGTGACAGACTACATGTCTTGCCCTCTCAGTGTTCTCCCACACAGCACTTCCCCCTTCAAGATTTGGGTCTCTAAGCTGGATACATGGCCAGAGCTTAGCCAGTATGCATTGGAGGTGCTGGCTTGCCCTGCTGCTAGTATATTATCGGAACGTGTCTTTAGTGCTGCAGGTGGTGTACTAACAGACCGTTGCATGCGACTATCCTCCGATAACGTTGACCGGCTTACTTTTCTGAAAATGAACAAGGCCTGGATCTCGCAGGAATTTGCCAGTCCTCTTCCAGATTAAATAAATGGTTGGCAACAGTATCCAGGTCTCTTGTTGTGTTCATGTTTCTACTACCTGAACTGTAATCCCTGGGCTCCAACACCGCCAGTTGCTGCTCATAAGTGCCGTCTGCACAGTCAACACATGCTCCAGTGTTATTGGGGTTCAGTAATGTCAGCTGATCCCCTGCTGTGTGTCCGGCAATTTCTCCTGCTCTGTCCACATTCACACTACTACAGATATTAAACTTGCTCCAATTAGGCCTCTGGCTACACTCTGTGTTTACTGTAATCCCTGGGCTCCAACACCGCCAGTTGCTGCTCAGAAGTGTCTTTGGCATGGGTACTCCCTCCTGCCCAGCCTGGTTCCAGCACGCCTGCTGTTTCCGGGTAGTGTCAACGTCACTTTGCCTCCAATACGTTGCACTGTCGTGTTGCGGTCAGGTTAGCCAACTCTATGGTGCCTGCAGTTTAGGTGCTTCCTATGTGGGCTGCGGGATCTGGCAATGAAGGCTGGTTCCATAGTGCCAATAGGACAAGCTCCCCCTGTAGGACTGTGGGTTTCGGTTACTCCAGCCGGCTCGCGGCCTTGCAACTTTTTTTTTCATGTGTACCTTCTGCTGCCTATCTGAGTTCCAGTACCATTAGCTGGTTCTTTGGAAGTCAATCTTGAATATGTCCCCCTGGGTTCCAGTAACGTCAGCTGGTTCCAGGCAGAAGCTTTGGCTTAGGTGCCTCCTTCTCGGTATCCGAGTTCCACCAGTGTCTGCTGGTCCTTGGTAGTGCTTTCTGGCACAAGTAAATCCTGCTTAGTAACCGGGTTCCAGTACCATCAGCTGGTCCTCGGTAGTTCCATTGGGTCTTATACCTTCGGCTACCCATCCAGGTTCCAGTACCGTCAGCTGGTTCTCAGCAGTTCCTCTGCCTTCTTGTACCTTCTGCTGCATTTCCAAGTTCAAGCTTTTTGAAATGGTTTTTGGTAATCACTCTGGATCTCCCTGATGACGACCCTAAAGACGACGACCCTGAAGACCACCCCGAAGAAGACGACGACCCCGAAAACGACGACCCTGGAGATGACGACCCTGAAGACCACCCCGAAGAAGACCAAGAAGATGACCCTGAAGAGGATGATGAAGGAGAAAGTGTGGGAGAAGTAAAAAAGAAGGTGAAGAGCATGGAAGTAGTGAAACATAAATATCTGACAAAATATAAAAAAACTTAACACAGTCAATATCTTTGTAACTCCGAACGTCAAAAAATTAATTCCTGCTATTCCATTTGATTGGGCTAAACCTCTATGCCTTTAATGTCTCCTCCACCTCCCCCAATACATTCTACATTATTCTTAGTTATTTTCCTTCATGTAGAATTAACCTACAAGGAAAGTAAGGGTTTATTTTCATTCCTATATTTGTGTCTCATTGACTTGCAATGGTTTCCGGTATCGGAATAGGCGATATCCGATATTTTTGGGGTATCGGTCCGATCCAATCCGATCCGATATTTCCCGATATCGGAAGGTATCGCTCAACACTACTGGCGATGTATCCCCAAATCCTGGCCCTCCTCAACACATCCCCACACTCATTTCTAACATCCTGCCATGAACCTCTACACTTTTTTGCAACCATGACAACCTCATACCTAATCATCCAGCCCCCACCCCCCGGTCCCCCTACCTGGAGCACTATGGAACGCACGCTCTGTCTGCAACAAGCTATCGTTTATCCATGACCTCTTTATCACCAACAAACTTTCCTTCCTTGCCATCAACGAAACCTGGCTCACTCCCTCTGACACAGCCTCTCCAGATGCGCTTTCCTATGGCAGATTCCATCTCTCTCACACCCCTCACCCAAGCAACAAACGTGGTGGAGGAGTTGGCTTGCTCCTCTCCGATACCTGCTCCTTTACCCCAATTCCTGCCACCCTCCGCTACTCTTTCCTCGTTCGAGGTGCACCGCCCCCCAGAACTAGCCATCTCCACCTTTCTCGACCACTTCACCACCTGGTTACTCCATTTCCTTTCTGCTGACATCCCCACCATCATCATGGGCGACTTCAACATCCCCATTGACACTTCCACCCCAGCTGCCTCTAAACTTCTATCGCTCACGGCTTCCCTTGGCCTCACTCAATGGTCCTCTGCGGCCACTCACAAAGATGGTCACACACTGGACCTTATCTTCACCCGTCTCTGTTCCCTCACTAATCTCAAAAACTCACCCCTCCCCCTGTCTGACCACAACCTACTGACATTCTCTTCCCTCTCCTCCCCTACTGCGCAACCCCCGTTCCATAAACTCGCTCACCCTCGCAGGAATCTCAAACACCTCAATTTACAATCACTCTCTGAGTCCCTTCTCCCTCTTACAGACATAGCTTCCCTTCATGACACAGATGCTGCTGCCACTTTTTATAACACCACAATAACAGCAACACTTGATTCGGCTGCCCCCCTCACACAGAGCAAAACTCATACAATCAACAGGCAGCCCTGGCTGACCAGCCTGACCAAAGAACTGAGATGGGTTTCCAGGGCCGCTGAGTGGAGATGGAAGAGAACCCATTCTACTGAGCACTTCAGCGCATACAAGCAGTCCCTTTCCAGCTTTAAGTCCACGCTCTCTGCCGCTAAACAAAACTTACTTCACATCTCTCATATCCTCCCTGTCTCACAACCCTAAGCAACTCTTCAACACTTTCAATTCTCTACTCTGTTCCACAGCACCTCCTCCCCCTCCTCTCATTTCTGCTGAAGACTTTGCCTCCTTCTTTAAGCAGAAGATCGACAAGATCAGACAAAACTTTGGCCCGCAGTCCCCAATGCCCCTCTTAGCCGCTCAGCCCTGTTCTGCAAAAGCCAGCTTCTCCACCATGACAGAAGATGAGCTCTCCACCCTTCTGTCAAGATCACACCTCACCACTTGTGCCCTCGACCCACTCCCGTCTCACCTCATCCCTAATTTGGCCACAGTCTTCATCCCATCTCTAACACACCTCTTCAACCTTTCACTTACAAATGGTGTCTTTCCCTCATCCTTCAAACATGCCTCAATCACACCCATCCTCAAAAAGCCCTCCTTTGATCCATCCTCTTTGTCTAACTATCGCCTGATATCTCTTCTCCCTTACGCCTCAAAACTACTGGAACAGCATGTATATCTTGAACTGTCCTCCCACCTCTCCTCCTGTTCCCTCTTTGACCGGTTACAATCTGGCTTCTGACCGCATCACTCAACTGAAACTGCCCTAACTAAAGTCACTAACGACTTACTAACCGCCAAGGGCAAGCGACACTACTCTGTCCTCCTTCTCCTGGACATGTCCTCTGCCTTCGACACCGTAGACCATTCCCTCCTGCTACAGACTCTCTCATCTCTTGGCATCACAGACTTGGCCCTATCCTGGATCTCATCATACCTAACAGATCGAACATTTAGTGTCTCCCTCTCACACACCACCTCCTCACCTCGCCCCCTGTCTGTTGGTGTTCCTCAAGGCTCTGTCCTAGGACCCCTACTATTCTCCATCTACACCTTTGGCTTGGGACAGCTCATAGAATCCTATGGTTTGCAGTATCACCTCTATGCCGATGACACGCTGATCTACCTATCTGGACCCAACCTCACCGCCTTACTGACTGAAATCCCACAATGTCTGTCTGCTATCTCAGCCTTCTCTGCTCGCTTTCTCAAACTGAACATGGACAAAACAGAATTCATCATCTTTCCCCCATCTCACTCTACCCCTCCACCACACCTATCCATCAATGTCAATGGCTGCTTTCTTTCCCCAGTCCCGCATGCTCGGTGCCTTGGGGTGATCCTCGACTCTGCGCTCTCTTTCAAACCACATATCCAAGCCCTCTCCTCCTCCTACCACCTCAAACTCAAAAATATTTCCCGGATCCGCTCATTCCTCAACCACGGAACCACAAAAACACTAGTGCATGCTCTTATCATCTCCTGCCTCGACTACTGCAACCTCCTACTCTCTGGCCTCCCCTCTAGCACTCTGGCTCGGCTCCAGTCCATCCTACACTCTGCTACCCGACTATTCCACCTGTCTCCCCGCTATTCCCCAGCCTCCACCCTATGCCAGGCCCTTCACTGGCTTCCTATTACCCAGAGGCTCCAATTCAAAACCCTAACCATGACATACAAAGCCATCCACAACCTGTCTCCTCCATACATCTGTGACATGGTCTCTAGGTACCTACCCGCACGCAACCGTCGATCATCTCAAGATCTCCTTCTCTACTCCTCCCTTATCTCTTTTTCCCACAACCGCATACAAGACTTCTCCCGTGCTTCCCCCATACTCTGGAACTCTCTGCCAAAACACATCAGACTCTCACCATCAACGGAAACCTTCAAGAAGAACCTGAAGACCCACCTGTTCCGACAAGCTTACAGCCTGCAATGATCCTCGGTCTACTGAACCACCGCACGACCTGCTCTACCCTCTCCTACTATATCCTCACCCATCCCTGTAGACTGTGAGCCCTCACGGACAGGGTCCCCTCTCCTTATGTACTTGTGTGTCCCTTGTCTTACACATGTTTATTATACTTGTCTATATTTCCCCTTTTCACATGTAAAGCGCCATGGAATAAATGGCGCTATATAAATGCATAATAATAATAATAAAAGTCTCAGTAAAGTTGCTCCATTTAAAGTTGAACTGGACTGTGATTCAGTTATTTCTAAAGTGGATCCTGAAGTCCTCCAGAAACGTACAGAGGACCCAGATGGAGCTGTGAAAGGTGCTGCAGGTAAGCTGAGTGATGGGCAGCGTGTTTATGTAATGGGAGGCCAGGGCATACTGTTAGAGATGTTAGTGGCCACGACTACAGCCCTGGCCGTCCCTCACAATCTATTCCAGCATGAATCAGTGCATCCTGACGTATCAGAGAAAACATAATTTTCATATTGGGTGAGGGACCATAGGGAGAGATGAGAGTAGTTCAGTATGGTCCACAGTAGGCTTCTCTCTGCAATGATCTAATTGACTGACAGATCTCATGTACAGTGGGTACGGAAAGTATTAAAACCCCTTTACATTTTACACTCTTTGTTTCATTGCAGCCATTTGGTAAATTCAAAAAAGTTTTTTCTCATTAATGTACACTCTGCACCCCATCTTGAGGGTCTGACATGCACTGTGAGCTGTGAGGTCTTATATAGATAGGCATGTGCCTTTCCAAATCAAGTCCTATCAGTTTAATTAAACACAGCTGGACTCCAATGAAGGAGTAGAACCATCTCAAGGAGGATCACAAGGACATGGACAGGATGTGACTTAAATATGAGTGTCTGAGCAAAGGGTCTGAATACTTATGACCATGTGATATTTCAGGTTTTCTTTTTTAATAAATTTGCAAAAATTTCTACATTTCTGTTTTTTGGCTGTTTCTTAATCTTTATTTTCAGTTTGTAGTTAATAAGATTCTCGTGCCCTAAGGCAGGGTTGGTGCATGTGTGCTCTGATTAGGTATTCATAATGCAGACTGCTGACTTGTCACTGATCCCCCAGTGACCTGCCCGCTAGTTTGCATAATGAATATCTAACATACTGAAGAAAGAGACAAAAAAAGCTTTGCAACCCCATCTTGGAGGAGGAATTTTTTTTTCCATCTCCAGTAAAATGGCGCCGCCGGCGCATGCGCAGTAGCAGCTGTCAGATTACAGTTAAACACTGATAGCTGCCACTGGGCAGGCGCTGTGGGCACCATTTTCAAATAGATTTTTTTTTCCCCAACTGAGTAACATCAAGAAACTGTATTATTGGCACACTAAACAAGTGATTATGCTGCAGAGCAGGTGCCATGGCTGCCACCTGCCTGCAGAAGTGTTTTTTGTCTCTTTCTTCAGCATGTTCGATATTCATTATGCAAACTAGGGGGCAGGTCAGTGAGGGACCAGTGACCTGTCAGCAGTCTGCATTATGAATATATAATCAGAGCATCACATACACCAAGGGCACGAGAATATCATTAACATATAACTGAAAATATAGATTAAGAAACAACCACAAAACTGATTTCATCAACCAAGGTATTATTGTAATTAGTATAACGGCGCCGAGCTGACCCTGTCTGTAGGTTACTGTGCACAATCCTGCTGACAGGTTCCCTTTAACTAACTCTGAAAAGTGAAAAATTAATTTGTTACAGATGGGTGCAACACTCTTGAAATTGCCAAGATTTTCGGGTAAGACCAGGGAACCATCAAAAGTTTCTCTGCAAACAGTCAGCAGGGTTGCAAAACATTTTCTAATTCTCTCATCTTAATCTCTGTTCTTAATCATATGTCATTAATATCCTAAGGTTATATACTCATTTATTTCACCATATTTAGCTGCGAGTTTAGGCCTTACCTGAACACAAGATTCCTGCAGCCTGTAAATGCTCCACCTATACTGGTATTATGGAACACTTGGTCACTCTATTAAATAAAGGAAAATGTATTTACCATATACAAATATGATAGTGACTTAGACAAATGATTACTATATGAAATTTCTTACTAGTGATATCAGGATAGCTGACAGGAAGCGGCTAATATCGGAAGATGGATTATCAAGCTCTGGGTTGTAGGTTACATTTAGCAAAGTCACATTATATGTGAAATCCACTAGGTTTGGAGATCCTGTTGATGGAGCTGCAGCTAATAGGATATACATAATATAAGTATATTAACAGGGCCTATATAGGAAAATGAGCATTCTAGCTTATTAGTAATGATTATTATGCCAGCAATAGTAAGGTAGTAATGAAGAAATCTGAGCCATAGTCTATTAACAGAAGGGGCAATTTTCCATTACAATGACTAATTAGTGAAGCCTATCAGAAAAAATGTCAGCATCTCCTACCAGATGGTTTATAGATATATTTTTTAAAGAGAAAACCAAAAGCAATGTAAAAATCTGAGTTGTTGGTAAAGGTAACATACCTGTAGTAGATGGTGTTGACGTGACATTTGTAGGAGATACTGTAGAGGCGGGCACATTGGTAGTGGTAGAAGACTGACTCACTGTCTGGACTGGTCCTGTACTACTGACTGTTGGCCTCACTTCTGTTGATAACATGAAACATGAAATGATGTTACTTACCAAGAAGGTGCAATCATAGTTAGAGATGAGGGAATATGAGAGAATTTGGTAGCCCACCTGTATTTGATGCTGCTGTTGTGTTTGGTCCATTGGCCTGCTGCACAGGCGCATTAGTTACTGGAACAATAGGAGCCTCAGCTGAGGAAAGAACATAGGAATTATACAATGGGATCTTGGTAACAGAGAAATACAGTAATACATTGTCACCAAAGTTATGAAGATAGGAAAGTCTTTTGCAATGCTACGAGAGATGACTTGATCCTGTCCTTGCCACTAATTACTATAATAATGCAGAAGGCTGTGATATGTTCATGTGTTTGAGACCTCAAGCTACATAAAAAGTACAGTTATCATTGACTGCCATTTTTCTTTTATGTAACAGCAAGGATTATGGTAATTTTCCTAGAGCTATATTGTCCTCCACTTCTGTGAAGATACTGTGTATAGAGGATCAAAATAAACCAAAGCTAATCAAGTTCAACCTCTTATTCTTACATATAACAATTAGTCAAAAGAAAGATAACAGAACAGGCTTTTAAATGTAATTGTCATTTCATAGCCCCTGTACCATAAAGAACATTTTTATAATGAACTAAACTTCAGAGTTTGGGAGATGCAAAAAGAAGTAAGTACAGCTAATAGTAAACTTTATGCCTCTATATAGGTATCAAAGTAGCCTGCATCAAACTGTAGGGCGTACAATAGGTACGGAGTCCATATTGCTGAAATCATCAGTCCGCTTTGGAAAGAATCTCTCAGTTCTTAACTTGCTTATTTACTATGAGAAAATGTTTAAAACTTGTTGACTCATCTGAGAAAACATCCCTAAGATCAAGTTATAAATTGGAAATTTAACAAATGTTGTCCTGCCAGGGTATTCAAGCTTAACTCAACTATTTCAACTTGCCAAACGCAGCCTGCAGTTACTCATCGGCTAATGTTAATGGAGCTGCAGCCTAGAGAAGAGGTATATTAGACAGTAAGTATATTAATAGTGCCTATATGGGCAAATGTGAATTCTGGCTTATTAGTAATGATCATAACATCAGCAGTTGTAAGGTGGTAATGAAGAAATCTGATATATGTTCTGTTGACAGCAGGGACAATTTTCCATGACAATAACTAATTAGGGAAGACTAGTAAAATTAGATCCATCAACAGCTCCTCACTAACAGTTTCCAGATATGTGTTTTTATTTCTTTTTTCATTTAAAGTAATGTGAAAATATAAATGGCTCATAAAGGTAACATACCTGTAGTAGATGGTGTTGACATGACATTTGTAGGAGATACTGTAGAGGCGGACACATTGGTAGTGGTAGAAGACTGACTCACTGTCTGGACTGGTCCAGTACTACTTACTGTTGGCCTCACTTCTGTTAATAACATAAAACATGAAATGATGTTACTCACCAAGGTGCAATCATAGTTAGAGATGAGGGAATATGAGAGAATTTGGTAGCCCACCTGTAGTTGATGTTGCTGTTGTGTTGGGTCCATTGGGTTGCTGCACAGGCGCATTAGTTACTGGAACAATAGGAGCCTCAGCTGAGGAAAGAACATAGGAATTAAACAATGGGATCTTGTCAACAGAGGAAATACATTGCTGCTGTGTAATGTCACAGGGGTTATGACATTAGGAAAGTCTTTTGCAATACCTGTGGTAGATGGTATTGAAGTGGCATCTGTAGGAGATACTGTAGAGGCTGGCACATTGGTAGTGGTAGAAGACTGGCTCACTGTCTGGACTGGTCCTGTACTACTTACTGTTGGCCTCACTTCTGTTGATAACATAAAACATGAAATGATGTTACTTACCAAAGTGTCGATCATCATAATTACAGATGAGGGAATCTAAGAGAGAATTTGGTAGCCCACCTGTAGTTGATGCTGCTGTTGTATTGGGCCCATTGGGCTGCTGCACAGGCGCATTAGTTACCGAAACAATAGGAGCCTCAGCTGAGGAAAGAACATAGGAATTAAACAATGGTATCTAGGCAACAGAGGAAATACACTAATACATTGTCACCAAAGTTATGAAGATAGGAAAGTGTTTTGCAATGCTACGAGAGATGACTTGATCCTGTCCTTGGCACTAATTACTATAATAATGCAGAAGGCTGTGATATGTTCATGTGTTTGAGACCTCAAGCTACATAAAAAGTACAGTTATCATTGGCTGCCATTTTTCTTTTATGTAAAAGCAAGGATTATGGTAATTTTCCTAGAGCTATATTGTCCTCCACTTCTGTGAAGATACTGTGTATAGAGGATCAAAATAAACCAAAGCTAATCAAGTTCAACCTCTTATTCTTACATATAAGAATTAGTCAAAAGAAAGATAACAGAACAGGCTTTTAAATGTAATTGTCATTTCATAGCTCCTGTACCATAAAGAACATTTTTATAATGAACTAAACTTCAGAGTTTGGGGATGCAAAAAGAAGTAAGTACAGCTAATAGTAAACTTTATGCCTCCATATAGGTATCAAAGTAGCCTGCATCAAACTGTAGGGCGTACAATAGGTACGGAGTCCATATTGCTGAAATCATCAGTCCGCTTTGGAAAGAATCTCTCAGTTCTTAACTTGCTTAGTTACTATGAGAAAATGTTTAAAACTTGTTGACTCATCTGAGAAAACATCCCTAAGATCAAGTTATAAATTGGAAATTTAACAAATGTTGTCCTGCCAGGGTATTCAAGCTTAACTCAACTATTTCAACTTGCCAAACACAGCCTGCAGTTACTCATCGGCTAATGTTAATGGAGATGCAGCCTAGAGAAGAGGTATATTAGACAGTAAGTATATTAATAGTGCCTATATGGGCAAATGTGAATTCTGGCTTATTAGTAATGATCATAACATCAGCAGTTGTAAGGTGGTAATGAAGAAATCTGATATATGTTCTGTTGACAGCAGGGACAATTTCCCATGACAATAACTAATTAGGGAAGACTAGTAAAATTAGATCCATCAACAGCTCCTCACTAACAGTTTCCAGATATGTGTTTTTATTTATTTTTTCATTAAAAGTAATGTGAAAATATAAATGGCTCATAAAGGTAACATACCTGTAGTAGATGGTGTTGACATGACATTTGTAGGAGATACTGTAGAGGCAGACACATTGGTAGTGGTAGAAGACTGACTCACTGTCTGGACTGGTCCAGTACTACTTACTGTTGGCCTCACTTCTGTTAATAACATAAAACATGAAATGATGTTACTCACCAAGGTGCAATCATAGATAGAGATGAGGGAATATGAGAGAATTTGGTAGCCCACCTGTAGTTGATGTTGCTGTTGTGTTGGGTCCATTGGGTTGCTGCACAGGCGCATTAGTTACTGGAACAATAGGAGCCTCAGCTGAGGAAAGAACATAGGAATTAAACAATGGGATCTTGTCAACAGAGGAAATACATTGCTGCTGTGTAATGTCACAGGGGTTATGACATTAGGAAAGTCTTTTGCAATACCTGTGGTAGATGGTATTGAAGTGGCATCTGTAGGAGATACTGTAGAGGCTGGCACATTGGTAGTGGTAGAAGACTGGCTCACTGTCTGGACTGGTCCTGTACTACTTACTGTTGGCCTCACTTCTGTTGATAACATAAAACATGAAATGATGTTACTTACCAAAGTGTCGATCATCATAATTACAGATGAGGGAATCTAAGAGAGAATTTGGTAGCCCACCTGTAGTTGATGCTGCTGTTGTATTGGGCCCATTGGGCTGCTGCACAGGCGCATTAGTTACCGAAACAATAGGAGCCTCAGCTGAGGAAAGAACATAGGAATTAAACAATGGTATCTAGGCAACAGAGGAAATACACTAATACATTGTCACCAAAGTTATGAAGATAGGAAAGTGTTTTGCAATGCTACGAGAGATGACTTGATCCTGTCCTTGGCACTAATTACTATAATAATGCAGAAGGCTGTGATATGTTCATGTGTTTGAGACCTCAAGCTACATAAAAAGTACAGTTATCATTGGCTGCCATTTTTCTTTTATGTAAAAGCAAGGATTATGGTAATTTTCCTAGAGCTATATTGTCCTCCACTTCTGTGAAGATACTGTGTATAGAGGATCAAAATAAACCAAAGCTAATCAAGTTCAACCTCTTATTCTTACATATAAGAATTAGTCAAAAGAAAGATAACAGAACAGGCTTTTAAATGTAATTGTCATTTCATAGCTCCTGTACCATAAAGAACATTTTTATAATGAACTAAACTTCAGAGTTTGGGGATGCAAAAAGAAGTAAGTACAGCTAATAGTAAACTTTATGCCTCCATATAGGTATCAAAGTAGCCTGCATCAAACTGTAGGGCGTACAATAGGTACGGAGTCCATATTGCTGAAATCATCAGTCCGCTTTGGAAAGAATCTCTCAGTTCTTAACTTGCTTAGTTACTATGAGAAAATGTTTAAAACTTGTTGACTCATCTGAGAAAACATCCCTAAGATCAAGTTATAAATTGGAAATTTAACAAATGTTGTCCTGCCAGGGTATTCAAGCTTAACTCAACTATTTCAACTTGCCAAACACAGCCTGCAGTTACTCATCGGCTAATGTTAATGGAGATGCAGCCTAGAGAAGAGGTATATTAGACAGTAAGTATATTAATAGTGCCTATATGGGCAAATGTGAATTCTGGCTTATTAGTAATGATCATAACATCAGCAGTTGTAAGGTGGTAATGAAGAAATCTGATATATGTTCTGTTGACAGCAGGGACAATTTCCCATGACAATAACTAATTAGGGAAGACTAGTAAAATTAGATCCATCAACAGCTCCTCACTAACAGTTTCCAGATATGTGTTTTTATTTATTTTTTCATTAAAAGTAATGTGAAAATATAAATGGCTCATAAAGGTAACATACCTGTAGTAGATGGTGTTGACATGACATTTGTAGGAGATACTGTAGAGGCAGACACATTGGTAGTGGTAGAAGACTGACTCACTGTCTGGACTGGTCCAGTACTACTTACTGTTGGCCTCACTTCTGTTAATAACATAAAACATGAAATGATGTTACTCACCAAGGTGCAATCATAGATAGAGATGAGGGAATATGAGAGAATTTGGTAGCCCACCTGTAGTTGATGTTGCTGTTGTGTTGGGTCCATTGGGTTGCTGCACAGGCGCATTAGTTACTGGAACAATAGGAGCCTCAGCTGAGGAAAGAACATAGGAATTAAACAATGGGATCTTGTCAACAGAGGAAATACATTGCTGCTGTGTAATGTCACAGGGGTTATGACATTAGGAAAGTCTTTTGCAATACCTGTGGTAGATGGTATTGAAGTGGCATCTGTAGGAGATACTGTAGAGGCTGGCACATTGGTAGTGGTAGAAGACTGGCTCACTGTCTGGACTGGTCCTGTACTACTGAGTGTTGGCCTCACTTCTGTTAATAACATAAAACATGAAATGATGTTACTCACCAAGGTGCAATCATAGTTAGAGATGAGGGAATATGAGAGAATTTGGTAGCCCACCTGTAGTTGATGTTGCTGTTGTGTTGGGTCCATTGGGTTGCTGCACAGGCGCATTAGTTACTGGAACAATAGGAGCCTCAGCTGAGGAAAGAACATAGGAATTAAACAATGGGATCTTGTCAACAGAGGAAATACATTGCTGCTGTGTAATGTCACAGGGGTTATGACATTAGGAAAGTCTTTTGCAATACCTGTGGTAGATGGTATTGAAGTGGCATCTGTAGGAGATACTGTAGAGGCTGGCACATTGGTAGTGGTAGAAGACTGGCTCACTGTCTGGACTTGTCCTGTACTACTTGCTGTTGGCCTCACTTCTGTTGATAACATAAAACATGAAATGATGTTACTTACCAAAGTGTCGATCATCATAATTACAGATGAGGGAATCTAAGAGAGAATTTGGTAGCCCACCTGTAGTTGATGCTGCTGTTGTATTGGGCCCATTGGGCTGCTGCACAGGCGCATTAGTTACCGGAACAATAGGAGCCTCAGCTGAGGAAAGAACATAGGAATTAAACAATGGTATCTAGGCAACAGAGGAAATACACTAATACATTGTCACCAAAGTTATGAAGATAGGAAAGTGTTTTGCAATGCTACGAGAGATGACTTGATCCTGTCCTTGGCACTAATTACTATAATAATGCAGAAGGCTGTGATATGTTCATGTGTTTGAGACCTCAAGCTACATAAAAAGTACAGTTATCATTGGCTGCCATTTTTCTTTTATGTAAAAGCAAGGATTATGGTAATTTTCCTAGAGCTATATTGTCCTCCACTTCTGTGAAGATACTGTGTATAGAGGATCAAAATAAACCAAAGCTAATCAAGTTCAACCTCTTATTCTTACATATAAGAATTAGTCAAAAGAAAGATAACAGAACAGGCTTTTAAATGTAATTGTCATTTCATAGCTCCTGTACCATAAAGAACATTTTTATAATGAACTAAACTTCAGAGTTTGGGGGATGCAAAAAAAAGTAAGTACAGCTAATAGTAAACTTTATGCCTCCATATAGGTATCAAAGTAGCCTGCATCAAACTGTATGGTGTACAATAGGTACGGAGTCCATATTGCTGAAATCATCAGTCCGCTTTGGAAAGAATCTCTCAGTTCTTAACTTGCTTAGTTACTATGAGAAATGTTTAAAACTTGTTGACTCATCTGAGAAAACATCCCTAAGATCAAGTTATAAATTGGAAATTTAACAAATGTTGTCCTGCCAGGGTATTCAAGCTTAACTCAACTATTTCAACTTGCCAAACACAGCCTGCAGTTACTCATCGGCTAATGTTAATGGAGCTGCAGCCTAGAGAAGAGGTATATTAGACAGTAAGTATATTAATAGTGCCTATATGGGCAAATGTGAATTCTGGCTTATTAGTAATGATCATAACATCAGCAGTTGTAAGGTGGTAATGAAGAAATCTGATATATGTTCTGTTGACAGCAGGGACAATTTTCCATGACAATAACTAATTAGGGAAGACTAGTAAAATTAGATCCATCAACAGCTCCTCACTAACAGTTTCCAGATATGTGTTTTTATTTATTTTTTCATTAAAAGTAATGTGAAAATATAAATGGCTCATAAAGGTAACATACCTGTAGTAGATGGTGTTGACATGACATTTGTAGGAGATACTGTAGAGGCAGACACATTGGTAGTGGTAGAAGACTGACTCACTGTCTGGACTGGTCCAGTACTACTTACTGTTGGCCTCACTTCTGTTAATAACATAAAACATGAAATGATGTTACTCACCAAGGTGCAATCATAGATAGAGATGAGGGAATATGAGAGAATTTGGTAGCCCACCTGTAGTTGATGTTGCTGTTGTGTTGGGTCCATTGGGTTGCTGCACAGGCGCATTAGTTACTGGAACAATAGGAGCCTCAGCTGAGGAAAGAACATAGGAATTAAACAATGGGATCTTGTCAACAGAGGAAATACATTGCTGCTGTGTAATGTCACAGGGGTTATGACATTAGGAAAGTCTTTTGCAATACCTGTGGTAGATGGTATTGAAGTGGCATCTGTAGGAGATACTGTAGAGGCTGGCACATTGGTAGTGGTAGAAGAGTGGCTCACTGTCTGGACTGGTCCTGTACTACTGAGTGTTGGCCTCACTTCTGTTAATAACATAAAACATGAAATGATGTTACTCACCAAGGTGCAATCATAGTTAGAGATGAGGGAATATGAGAGAATTTGGTAGCCCACCTGTAGTTGATGTTGCTGTTGTGTTGGGTCCATTGGGTTGCTGCACAGGCGCATTAGTTACTGGAACAATAGGAGCCTCAGCTGAGGAAAGAACATAGGAATTAAACAATGGGATCTTGTCAACAGAGGAAATACATTGCTGCTGTGTAATGTCACAGGGGTTATGACATTAGGAAAGTCTTTTGCAATACCTGTGGTAGATGGTATTGAAGTGGCATCTGTAGGAGATACTGTAGAGGCTGGCACATTGGTAGTGGTAGAAGACTGGCTCACTGTCTGGACTTGTCCTGTACTACTTACTGTTGGCCTCACTTCTGTTGATAACATAAAACATGAAATGATGTTACTTACCAAAGTGTCGATCATCATAATTACAGATGAGGGAATCTAAGAGAGAATTTGGTAGCCCACCTGTAGTTGATGCTGCTGTTGTATTGGGCCCATTGGGCTGCTGCACAGGCGCATTAGTTACCGGAACAATAGGAGCCTCAGCTGAGGAAAGAACATAGGAATTAAACAATGGTATCTAGGCAACAGAGGAAATACACTAATACATTGTCACCAAAGTTATGAAGATAGGAAAGTGTTTTGCAATGCTACGAGAGATGACTTGATCCTGTCCTTGGCACTAATTACTATAATAATGCAGAAGGCTGTGATATGTTCATGTGTTTGAGACCTCAAGCTACATAAAAAGTACAGTTATCATTGGCTGCCATTTTTCTTTTATGTAAAAGCAAGGATTATGGTAATTTTCCTAGAGCTATATTGTCCTCCACTTCTGTGAAGATACTGTGTATAGAGGATCAAAATAAACCAAAGCTAATCAAGTTCAACCTCTTATTCTTACATATAAGAATTAGTCAAAAGAAAGATAACAGAACAGGCTTTTAAATGTAATTGTCATTTCATAGCTCCTGTACCATAAAGAACATTTTTATAATGAACTAAACTTCAGAGTTTGGGGGATGCAAAAAAAAGTAAGTACAGCTAATAGTAAACTTTATGCCTCCATATAGGTATCAAAGTAGCCTGCATCAAACTGTATGGTGTACAATAGGTACGGAGTCCATATTGCTGAAATCATCAGTCCGCTTTGGAAAGAATCTCTCAGTTCTTAACTTGCTTAGTTACTATGAGAAATGTTTAAAACTTGCTGACTCATCTGAGAAAACATCCCTAAGATCAAGTTATAAATTGGAAATTTAACAAATGTTGTCCTGCCAGGGTATTCAAGCTTAACTCAACTATTTCAACTTGCCAAACACAGCCTGCAGTTACTCATCGGCTAATGTTAATGGAGCTGCAGCCTAGAGAAGAGGTATATTAGACAGTAAGTATATTAATAGTGCCTATATGGGCAAATGTGAATTCTGGCTTATTAGTAATGATCATAACATCAGCAGTTGTAAGGTGGTAATGAAGAAATCTGATATATGTTCTGTTGACAGCAGGGACAATTTTCCATGACAATAACTAATTAGGGAAGACTAGTAAAATTAGATCCATCAACAGCTCCTCACTAACAGTTTCCAGATATGTGTTTTTATTTATTTTTTTATTAAAAGTAATGTGAAAATATGAATGGCTCATAAAGGTAACATACCTGTATTAGATGGTGTTGACATGACATTTGTAGGTGATACTGTAGAGGCAGACACATTGGTAGTGGTAGAAGACTGACTCACTGTCTGGACTGGTCCTGTACTACTTACTGTTGGCCTCACTTCTGTTAATAACATAAAACATGAAATGATGTTACTCACCAAGGTGCAATCATAGTTAGAGATGAGGGAATATGAGAGAATTTGGTAGCCCACCTGTAGTTGATGTTGCTGTTGTGTTGGGTCCATTGGGTTGCGGCACAGGCGCATTTGTTACTGGAGCAATAGGAGCCTCAGCTGAGGAAAGAACATAGGAAGTAAAAAATGGGATCTTGGCAACAGAGGAAATACATTGCTGCTGTGTAATGTCACAGGGGTTATGACATTAGGAAAGTCTTTTGCAATACCTGTGGTAGATGGTATTAAAGTGGCATCTGTAGGAGATACTGTAGAGGCTGGCACATTGGTATTGGTAGAAGACTGGCTCACTGTCTGGACTGGTCCTGTACTACTTACTGTTGGCCTCACTTCTGTTGATAACATAAAACATGAAATGATGTTACTTACCAAAGTGTCGATCATCATAATTACAGATGAGGGAATCTAAGAGAGAATTTGGTAGCCCACCTGTAGTTGATGCTGCTGTTGTATTGGGTCCATTGGGCTGCTGCACAGGTGCATTAGTTACCGGAACAATAGGAGCCTCAGCTGAGGAAAGAACATAGGAATTATACAATGGGATCATAATAAGTGTTTCTTAAAGAAAAAAACCTTGAAAGTCATGTTTAAATATGAATTCCTCATAAAGGTAGCATACATGTGGTAGATGGTTTTGAAGTGGCATCTGTAGGAGATACTGTAGAGGTAGGCACATTGGTAGTGGTAGAAGACTGGCTCACTGTCTGGACTGGTCCTGTACTACTGTCTGATCCTCCTCTGTGGCCTACCTTCTAACACTCTCTCACCCCTCCAGTCCATCCTTAACTCTGCTGCCTCATTAATTAATCTCTCTCCTCACTACACTCCTGTTTCTCCTCTTTGTAAATACCTTTGCTGGCTCCCAATTTCCCAGCGTATCCAGTTTAAACTACTAACACTGATCTACAAAGCCATACATAACCTTTCTCCCCCATATATTTCCAAACTAATCTCCCAATATCTTCCATCACGTTATCTCCGGTCCTCTCAAGACCTCCTTCTCTCTTCCACGCTTATTCACTCCTCACCCAATCACCTCCAAGATTTCTCCCGAATATCCCCCATCCACCTCATTTGGATCCTTCAAAAGGAACCTGAAAACCCTTCTCTTCAAAAAATGTTACAATCTGCAATGACCGCATGGTAACTCAACACCATCGGAGCTACTGCAACCCCTGACCTACTGTCTCCTTCCCCATAATCCTGTAGAATGTAAGCCCAAAAGGGCAGAGTCCTATTCCCTCTGTACCAGTCTGTCACTGATAGATTGTTTACTGTAAGTTATATTTGTATTTTGATGTAACCCCTTCTCATGTACAGCACCATGGAATTAATGGTGGTATATAAATAAATAAAAAAAAAATAATAATAATAATAAAAAATACCTGTTGTAGATGGTTTTGAAGTGCCATCTGTAGAGGTGGGCACATTGGTAGTGCTAGGAGACTGGCTCACTGTCTGGACTGGTCCTGTACTACTGACTTTTGGACTCACCACAGCTCCTGTTGATGGAACTGCAATATTAATATTGTGTTTAATATTGAAAATAAACAATGGGATCATGACAACAGAGAAAATAATAAATTGTCTCCGGAGTTATGATGATAGGAAAGTATTTTACAGTGCTGTAAGATAGGACCTGATCCTCTCCCTGGCAATAATTACTATGTTGATGCACAACACTGCAAAATGTTCATGTGAATGACACCTAAAGCTACATACAGTTTAGCACAATTACTGTTGGCCACTATTTTTCTTTTACGCGGAAGTAAGAAATATGATAATCTTACTGGAACTATAATTTCCTCAACCTTTGTAAATGTTACACAGTTACTGTATATAGAGAGTTTAAAGAAATATAAGCCCATCATGTTCAGCCTCTTATTCTTCCATATACCAATTGATCCAAAGGAAGCTGACAGTAGAACACCCTTTTTAAAAGTAGTTGACATTATATAGCCCTATAACATAAAAGAAACCATTATAATAGATTAAACATCGTGGTTGGGAGACGCAAAGAAAAAAGTGCAGCTATTAGGAACCATATGCTTCACCTTGTTAGGAAAGTAACCTACACCAAACCAGGAGGACGAGCGGAAGGTGCAGAGTCCATATTGCTGAAATCATTAGTCAGCTCTTGAAACAACCACGGATTCACTAACTTGCTTAGTTACTATGAGAAAATTGTCAACTCAGAAAAAATATCCCTAAAATCAAGTTTTAAATGAGTAATTTGAGAAATGTTGTGCTGCAAGGGTAGTAGCTTAACGCAATGATTTAAGCTTGTCCAACCCAGTCTGCAGTTGCTAAGCCACTAAGTGGCTCCTGCTAATGGAGCTGCAGCTTAGAGGAGAGATATATTATAAAGATAATTACAGTGTCTAAGCAAACAATGTGTATGCTGGCTTATTAGTAATGATTACTGTCAGCAGTAGTGCAACGTACAATGGTATAAAGAAATATGATCCATGTTCTGTTGACAGCAGGGTTAATTTTCCATTAAAATTACTAAATATGGAAACCTGTTAAAAATAACAGACCTGTCAACATCTCCTTCCTTATCGTTTCATAATAAGTGTTTCTTAAGGAAAAACCTGAAAGTCATGTTTAAATATGAATTCCTCATGAAAGGTGGCATACCTGTGGTAGATGGTTTTGAAGTGGCATCTGTAGGAGATACTGTAGAGGCGGGCACATTGGTAGTGGTAGAAGACTGGCTCACTGTCTGGACTGGTCCTGTGCTACTGACTGTTGGCCTCACTTCTGTTGATAACATAAAACATGAAATGATGTTACTCAGCTAAGTGCCAATCAGCATAGTTATAGATGAGGGAATACATGAAAGAATTTGGTAGCCCACCTGTAGTTGATGCTGCTGTTGTGTTGGGTCCATTGGGCTGCTGCACAGGCGCATTAGTTACCGTAACAATAGGAGCCTCAGCTGAGGAAAGAACATAGGAATTAAACAATGGGATCTTGGCAACAGAGGAAATACACTGTCACTGTATAATGTCACAGGGGTTATGACTTTAAGAAACTCTTGGGAAATGTTATAAAATAGGATTTGATGTGTATTCTAGCTTAGTAGTAATGATTATCACGTAGCAACAGTAAGGTGGTAATAAGGAAATCTGAGCCAGGGGTAATTTTCTACTATAATGATTAATTAGGGAAGCCTAGTAACAATATGAGAACTGT